>NW_026648003.1:2500-41952 GCF_950295315.1 Erinaceus europaeus | reverse complement strand
TGATATGTGAAGGAGTAGCTGTGTTCAAACTCACTCATCTATTTCAGAACAGAATGATTTAACTTTACTTTATTAGTGATCTACCAATGGTTTACAAGATCATAAGACTAAAGGGTATAGCTCCACACTGCACAGTTCTGTGACCCAAGGGTAGCCACCATAGCGCCCACAAAGTTCTAACCACACTCTGACTTAAAAGAAAAATGTGAGGGGCTGGGTGGTGATGCACCTGGTTGAGCGCATGTATTACAATGCGAGGACGCAGATTCAAGCCCTCGGCCCCCACCTGCAGGGGGAAAGCTTTGTGAGTAGTGAAGGCAGGGCTGCAGGTGTCTCTCTGTCTCTATCACCCCCTTCCCTATGATTGCTGGCTGTCCTTATTCAATAAATAAATATTTTTTAATGTGTTTCAGTTCTTTTATATTGAGCATATAAGCAAAACCAGCAGCAGTTGGATGACTTAGTTCCTAGTCCATCATCACCTCTTATCTGTGTGACCCGTAGCAGGTTTCTTCTGATCTGAGTGTATGTGCAGACAAAGCAACCGCGTGGGCAGCTGTCGTGAACTCTCCTTGGCTCTCCTTTCTGTACAATGGCAAAACGAATGAGAGCTACTGCAGAGAACACTGAGGTGTGCTTGCCAAGTGTCACTAGAGACTGGCTATGGACCAGCACTCAGGAAACACAGGCTACCCTCTTTACTTGATGAGATGAGAAAAAGCATGAGCTAGGTGAACTTACAATATTTTAGTCCATTAACTGCTACAAAATATAAATGTAATAGAGATTCACAGGTGCAGAAAACAGTCTTGTTTTGAGTATTTGTGAGCAGTTTAAAAAAGAACAAGAGAAATCAGGCACATCGCCTGACACTAAAAACGTTGATACAGAACACTGAATTCTGTGAATCCTCCTCCCTGCATCTCAGCTCAGAAAGACCAGGCCTTGCGGTGTTTCAGATTCAGCTTTCTTAACGGAAAACACAGGAGGCAAAGGTAGCATCGGTCCCTCCTCCTGGTACTCCAGTGGGGAGACTAAGGGTGTCTCTTGTTCCTTAGTATCAAGTTCTTCTTTGCTGGACCCCTGTGACCTCGCTTCTTGACATTTAGAGGGAAAAATTAAATTCCTTTCTGCTCTGTGCTCCCTATCTTTTAGATTAATAGACATTGTGAAATTGGCTACTGGAGACTGAGACTTGAAATATTGCTTTAAGGCAGTAAGAGATTTCTTTTTTCCCATTTAAAATTAGAAGTCTGAAGTTCAGTTGCCCAGATCAGATCTGATGAGTCTAAAATGTCATCAGGGGAGCCAGGAAGGTGGCTCAGTGGCTCTGGTCTCTCTTTCTCTCTTTCCTTCCCTCTTTCTCAGCTTTGCTTTCTCTTGAAATAAGTAAATCCATTAGAAAAAGTGTAATCAGAGGACCAGGCAGTGACACACCTGGTTAAGCACACTTGTTACAGTGCACAAGGACCTAGGTTCAAGCCCCTGGTCCCCTCCTACCAGAGGGAAGTGTCACAAGTGGTGAAACAGGACTCAGGTGTCTGTCTTTTTCTCTCCCTCTCTATCTCCCCCCCAATTTCGCTCTGTCTCTATCTAATACATAAATAAATAAAGTATTTTAAAAGACTTTTTTTCTTTTTTTTTAATGTTTATTTTTATTTATTTATTCCCTTTTGTTGCCCTTGTTATTTTATTGTTGTAGCTATTATTGTTGTCGTCGTTGTTGGATAGGACAGAGAGAAATGGAGAGAGGAGGGGAAGACAGAGAGGAGGAGAGAAAGACAGACACCTGCAGACCTGCTTCACCGCCTGTGAAGCGACTCCCCTGCAGGTGGGGAGCCGGGGTGCGAACCAGGATCCTTATGCCGGTCCTTGTGCTTTGTGCCACCTGCGCTTAACCCGCTGCGCTATAGCCCGACTCCCTTAAAAGACTTTTAAAAAGTATAATCAAGGGATTTGGTTAAGCGCAGGTGGCACAAAGCACAAGGACCAGCGTAAGGATCCCAGTTCGAGCCCCCGGCTCCCCACCTGCAGGGGAGTCACTTCACAAGCGGTGAAGCAGGTCTGCAGGTGTCTGTCTTTCTCTCCCCCTCTCTGTCTTCCCCTCCTCTCTCCATTTCTCTCTGTCCTATCCAACAACGATGACAACAATAATAACGACAACAATAAAAAACAACGAGGGCAACAAAAGGGAATAAATAAATATTTTTTTAAAAAGTATAATCAAGGCAAGAGACTCATAGCTCTAGAGTCTGTCTTCTCTAGGGTGTGACGACTGTCCTCACACTTACAAGATGGTCACTGAAGCTTCCTCGCGTCAGTGTTCCAGGCATAGAAAAGGAGGGTGAAGGGAAAGACAAGCGGGGCCTCCTGGCTGAGTCAGCCCCTCACACCCAACTCAGTGGCCTCCGCTGCCTCCCACTGCACCTCATGTGCACACACGCACACCACCCCACACAGAAGAAGGCGGGGTGTTTTAGGAAACGTCTTGCCACCCCAAACGATGCAGGCTTTCTGACAATAAGAGCAAAAGGAAGTATTGCTCTGGTTAGAAGCCAGCAAGCTTTGCCACAGTGGGCATATAGTAAGTTGATGCTTTGTTTCCTTTGAAAGAGAAAGAGGAGAGTAGTCCTGACGTGGCGCAATGGAGAAAGCATTAGGCTCTCAAGCTTGAGGTCCTGAGTTCAATCCCTAGCAGCACATGTACCAGCGTGATGTCTTTCTCTCTCTCCTCCTGTCTTTCTCATGAATCAATAAATAAAACCTTTAAAAATATGTAATTGGGAGTTGGGCAGTAGCACAGGGGGGTAAAGCGCAGGGACCCACCGGCGTAGGGATCCCGGTTCGAGCCCCCGGCTCCCCACCTGCAGGGGAGTCCCTTCACAGGCGGTGAAGCAGGTCTGCAGGTGTCTGTCTTTCTCTCCCCCTCTCTGTCTTCCCCTCCTCTCTCCATTTCTCTGTCCTATCCAACAAAAACAACATCAATAATAATAACTACAATAAAACAAGGGCAACAAAAGAGAATAAATAAATAAATATTTAAAAAAAATTTTTTTTAATGTGGGGAGTCGGGCGGTAGTGCAGCGGGTTAAGCTCATGTGGCACAAAGCGCAAGGACCGGCGTAAGGATCCCGGTACGAGCCCTCGGCTCCCCACCTGCAGGGGCGTCACTTCACAGGCGGTGAAGCAGGTCTGCAGGTGTCTGTCTTTCTCTCCCCCTCTCTGTCTTCCCCTCCTCTCTCCATGTCTCTCTGTCCTATCCAACAACAACAACAACAATAATAACGACAACAATAAAACAATAAGGGCAACAAAAGGGAATAAATAAATAAATAAATAATTTTTAAGTATGTGATTTTAAAAGAGAGAGAGAGAGAGAAAGGAAAAAGAAAAGAAACAACTTGCTGGCTAATCTTCTTGTCCTTCTATGAGCCCCACGAGGTCATCCCTTATGTGTCCCCAGGGCATAGCTCAGGGTTTGGCACTGCGGCCTGCTCAATAAATATGAGCTTACTAAATGAATAAGAATGGTGTACAGATAAGAATAGCACTGCTTTTAGATGCTGTGTGTGAATCCGCCTCCTCAGACATGTGGATTGAAGAATTACTCTCACAATGGCAATGGTACAGACTGCCCCACTCTCTGAAGGGAGGCTGGGTCAGCCTACTATGCCACTTGAGGAAGACGGGTCCTGTCCCAGCTGTGACCATGGACTGTGAACTGTCTGACGGGGACTCAGAGGCTGTACAGGCTCCAGTGCTGTAAACATATGCTACAAATACACTATAGTATGCTATAAATAATAAATAAGAAAATAATATGCTATAAATAGACATGGGCTCTGAGTCAGATCATTGTGGTAAACAGTTCATTGCATTTATATAGTTTCTTCAAGTTTGCAAGCAACTCTCTGCCCTAATCCTGTTGGTTATTACACCAGGCCCCTGCATTGCTTAATGCTGTGGTCTATTTACATAATC
This sequence comes from Erinaceus europaeus, assembly GCF_950295315.1. Lineage (NCBI taxonomy): Eukaryota > Metazoa > Chordata > Mammalia > Eulipotyphla > Erinaceidae > Erinaceus > Erinaceus europaeus. The sequence continues at coordinate 37,971 of NW_026648003.1, read as the reverse complement.
ACTGTTGTGTTTGAGACCCGCCCTGCCTGCAGGGCATTGGTTTAATCCCCACTAGTTAGATGGAAGCTTTCTACTTTCCTGCTCCACCCCCTCTCCTAGTCACTTCCTTCTCCAGCCTGCCACTTCCGCCTCGGAACATATAAAGGCCGATCAATAAAGGCAGAGTTGCACTGTGTTCCGCTAAGCCACATGTTCCAGGTCTCTTCTCTCCCCTGCGACACAACCCAACATCATCCTGCTTCCTGGTGCTACTCTCAACTCTGACACCATCTACCCAGACAGTATTTCCAGTCTACCGCCATGTCAGCTATCAGGCTCAAGCAAAAGTCATTAAGACACAGGCTCCTATGACATTTCTAAAATAGACTCCCAGCTTCCATATGCCCTAAGGTCCCTACTTCCGTCTGCTCTGTTCCTTCTTGATGGTTAAGCTTTTTTAAAATTCCTTTATTGGAATATTAATGGTTTACAGTCGACAGTAAAATACAGTAGTCTGTACATACATAGCATTTCCCAGTTTTCCACATAATAATACAAGACCCACTATGCCCTTCTCTGCCATCACGAACATTTTGTCCTGTTTGTATCTCACCGACTTTCAGTCACCAAGTTGCAGATGCTACCATGACGCCATCCTGACCTCCCTGGGCAGACGCCCTCACCCGTGTATGTGTCCTGGAGCCTCCCCTCCCCAGAGCCCTGCCCCACTAGGGACAGACAGACACAGGCTGGAGGTGTGGGTCCACCTGCCAACACCCATGTCCAACGGAGAAGCAGTGACAGAAGCCGGAACTCTCACCTTCTGCTCCCCATAGAGAATTCTGGTCCATGCTCCCAGAGGGGGAGATGTTAGGGGAAGTAAACCAGAAGGTTCTGTACTCCAATTCCACCAGAACCCAAAGTGTTTGTCACCAGGAATCTTGTTTTTATACCATGACTGAAAGGAAAGTGAGTCTGGGAAACACCAGAGGAAGCAGCCAGGCACTGTTTCTTTTATCTGAGAAAGAAGAGGGGGAAAGGGAAAGACACCCGGAAGTAGTTATGGATGTGCGAGCGCACTAGAAAGGAAGTGAAGGCATGACCACTGGAAAAAAGGAAAATATATGTACAGATGTATACAGACATAGATAGGTGTAGAATCAGCTACATCTGTGACCTTAGGAGAACTGCTGCAGCCTGCAGTGGAGGGATGGGGAAGCAGAACTCTGGTGATGGGGAGTGTAAATTATATTTCTATTATCTTACAGTTTTGTAAATCAATATTAAATCACTAATAAAAATAAAATGAGAATTATTCTCACTAGAGTTCTGTAAGAACTCTTTTACAAATCAAATGAGAAAGAATGAGGACCAGGTGGTGGTGTACTCAGTAGAACACACATATTGCCATGTGCTAGGACCCTAGTTCAAGCCCTCAGTCCCCAATGTCGGGGGAAGCTTCACTAGTGGCTTCTATCTCTACCTTCCCTCTCAATTTCTCTCTGTCCTATCAAATAAAAGGGAAAAAAGAAGGGGTGAGGTGGCCACAGGGAGCAGTGGATAGATAGATAGATAGATAGATAGATAGATAGATAGATAGATAGATAGATAACAAAAGGTGGGGAAAGAGAAGACACTGTCAGCACTGGCATCATTCTGGGCTGGTTGTCTTTGAGCTTAGGAAGGAGGTTCAGCAGGTGGTGGGGTCCCCAGCCACCATGACTTCCCCAGGACTGTTTTGGTTTAGCATGGAGAGCCTTGCATCTGAAGAACACACACACACACACACACACACACACACACACACACTCACACACACTCATACACACACTCACACTCATACACACACTCACACTCATACACACACTCACACACACACTCATACACACACTCACACAGTTATACCACACACACTCACACTCATACACACACTCACACACACACTCACACACATACATACACTCACACACATACATACACTCACACACACTCATACACACACACTCACACCAGGTTACACCACACACACTCATACACACACCCTCACACTCACACAGTTATACCACACACTCTCACACACACATACACACACCCTCACACTCACAGTTACACCACACTCATACACATACACTCATACACACACTCATATACACACACTCATATACACACACTCATACACACACTCACACTCATACACAGACACACTCACACTCATACACATACTCACACTCACACACAGTTAAACCACACACACCCTCACACTCACAGTTATACCACACACTCACACTCATACACACACACTCACACACACACATACACACACCCTCATACTCAGTTACACCACACTCATACACACACACTCACACACACACACTCATACACACTCACACTCATACACACACACTCACACACACCCTCACACTTACACCACACTCATACACTCACACACACTCATACACACACCCTCACACTCACACACACACTCATACACAGACACACTCATATACACACACTCATACACACTCACACTCATACACACACACATACACACACCCTCACACTCACAGTTACACCACACTCATACACACACACTCACACACACACATACACACACCCTCACACTCACAGTTACACCACACTCATACACACACACACACTCATACACACACCCTCACACTCACACACATACACAGACACACTCATATACACACACACTCATACACATACTCACACACTGATGAGAGGCCACGTCTGCCTGGACACTGGACAGTCATTACTAACATGCCCTGGGCACTCACCCAGTACTGAGCAGAAGGGCTTCTGAGTGGATTAATCCTCAGGACACCCAGAGAAGACTCCTCCTGTCACTGTCCCCTTCAGAAAAGGGCCGGAGGCATAGCAGAGTTAAGGAATATGGGCAGAGTCAAGCAACGAGAAGGGGTGAGAGGCGGGGGCCTGGGAGAGGCAGAGGGGTGTACGCCTGACTGAGGGGAAGGTGGAGACCCTCTTCAGACACGAAGCCCAGAGTCTTGGAGGAAGGCTCCGAGCCCCGAAGGAGTGACAGACGCTATCCTGACAGACATTCACTGAGCAGGTGTGACAGACAGGACCACCGCTCAGCCACTACATAAAGTGTCTGGTTTAATCCTCACTGTGAGGAGGCAGCTACCGTCTCCATTCTGCAGCTGACTAGGAGGCCAGGCACCTCGTCCACAGCCACAGGAGTGAAGGAGACAGGTCCCTGAGCAGGGAGGAAGGAGTCAGGGCAGACCCCTGCACGCTGAGCACCCTGCCCCTTCACTGTCTTCTTGTTTCTTAAGCTGAGAAGCGGGCCTCCAGACTGCAGCTCTGGGCTCTGCTCAGTTTGCCCCCCAGGCCTGGGGGTGGCCATTGTTCTGCCTTCACAGAGGCAACAGCCTGCCTGCAGTTCTTTGATTTGGGATGAATGCGCTGTTCTCATGTTCTGTTCTGAGGAGCCTTTCTCTCTCTCTCTCTCTCCCTCTCTCTCTCTATCTCTCTCTCACACACACACACACACACACACACACACACACCTCCAGATGCTGCTGTTTACTCCAGAGCAGCCTGAAGATTCATTATCCGCCTCCAGGCCTTGTCAGGCACTTTTTTCTTTTTCTTTTCTTCTTATTTTTGTTAGTGATTTAATAATGATTAAGATTTTAAGATAACAGGGGCACAATTCCACACAGTTCCCACCACCAGAGTTCTGTGTCCCACCCACTGGAAGCTTCCCTGTTCTTTATACCTCTGGGAGCATGGGCCAGAATTCTCTATGGGGAGCAGAAGGTGGGGGTCTGGCTTCTGTGATTGCTTCTCCACTGGACATGGGCGTTGGCAGGTGCACCCATACCCCCAGCCTGTTTCTTTCTTCTTTACTTTTAAAAATATATTTATTTAAGTATTTATATATTTGTTGGGTAGTATGCCAGCTCCCCTGGCTTAAAGCTTCTGTCTCTAATCCTGCTTAACTAAGCACCTGCATGCCCGCATGCATGGCATTGGTCTGATCCCACTCAAAGCTGCGGTCTATTTACATGAACCACTGTTATAACTAAGCACCGCCCTGCCTCCAGGGCATTGGTGGTTCAGTGGTAGAATGCTCGCCTGCTCCGCCCCCTCTCCTTGTCACACCAGTCTCTTTTTGCTCCACCCTCTCTACATCACATCCTGTTTACACCCTACTTGGCAAGTATATATAAGGACAGGATTGTGAGGTTTAGTTTAGTTTAGCTTAGTTTAGCTTAGCTCGGCTTAGATTGTGCTGCGTCCTGCATGAATAAAGAGATACTGCCTACAGCTCAGCCATGAGTCCCTGGTCGTCTGTCTCCCGTCAGTGAAGCTCAGTTGGGCAATTATTGACTAGAATAATCAATATTACTCTTCAGAGAGATTGAAAGGAATGGAGGAAGTAGAGAAGGAAAGAGGCAGAGAGACCCCTGCATCTCTGCTTCACCACTTGTGAAGCTTTCCCCCTGCAGGTGGGGTCCCAGGCCTTGAACCTGGGTCCTTGTGCCCTTAACCAGGTGTGCCACAGCCTGCCCCCCCAAGCTTATTTCTGTCTTTCCTTAGTGGAGCAGGGCTCTGGAGCTCCTGGGTTTGGGGTAGGTTTGCTGCACTACCAGAAGATATTGTCAGTATAAATACATTCTAGAAGAGACTTCAGTTTTTTGTTGTTTGTTTTCAGGGTTTTTTTTTTTTAGGTTAAGAGTTTATCACAATTTATTTTATGCTTAAATAACGGGTTGTGTTATCCAGTGTGTGATTTTTCATACATATGTCATTAAAGCCATGTGTCAGTGCACTCTGACCTTATATGAATGCAATCAATGAATCACAGAATTTCACCAACCCCCCCCCCCCGAAAAAAAATGCTGTCAATACAGAATCCTCCTTGACCTAATATGACACTACCTGAATGCTTACACGTGACTGACTTACTAAAAAGAATCTCCATCTTAGAGAAGAGATTTATTTTAAAAAATCACTCATGGAGGCAGACACAAACCTGAGAGCCCTCCTTGGTGTCTTTGTGACCAGACACAGGCCTGCAGAGCACAGAAAACTTTCAGGGACTGGTGGTGGTGTACTTAGTGAGTGCACATGTTTGAGTGTGCAAGGACCTGGGTTTAAGCCCCCAGCCCCCACTTTTGGGCAAAAGCGTCACCTTCTCACTGATGAATAGATCTTTCAATATCTGCAGAATAGAAACGGGGCCAAGGAGGGGACTTAGCAGCTTCTCACACGTGTGAGGCCTTGGGTTCTTCCTTAGCAAGACATTAAAGATATTTATGCAAGCTACAAAGGCTGTGAAGGACACTAGCCACGTGTACACTGGGGCTAAAAACCCTGGTTGGGGGCCGGGCGGTGGTGCACCAGGTTAAGTGCACATAGTACGCAGACCTGAGCAAGGATCTGGGTGTGAGCTCTCAGCTTCTCACCTGCAGGGGCAAAGCTTCACATGTGGTGAAACAGGTCTGCAGTTTTCTCTTTCTCTTTCCCGCTCTATCTCTTCCTTCTCCCTCAATTTCTCTCTGTCCTACAAATAAAGTGGGGGAAAAATGGCCTCCAGGAGCCGTGGATTTGTAGTGCCAGCACTGAGCCCCAGCGATAGCCCTGGAGGCAAAAAAAGAGGGGACCTGGTGGAAATGTGGTCATGACAGCCCTACTCGGGCCCAGAGTGCCGGGACAATCATGATCATCAGTGATCACTCGTCACCATGTCAGGCACTGATGTGACCACCGGACATATTTGAACACACACGAGAGATCAGGTCACTTGCCCTAGAGCACACAGCTGCAAGCGTCAGAGCTGCAAGGACCATGTTCCTGCCCTGAACCCACCTGCATGGGGACATTTCACGAGTGTCAGAGCCGCAAGGACCATGTTCCTGTCCTCAACCCACCTGCATGGGGACATTTCACGAGTGTCAGAGCCGCAAGGACCATGTTCCTGCCCTGAACCCACCTGCATGGGGACATCTCACGAGTGTCAGAGCCGCAAGGACCATGTTCCTGCCCTGAACCCACCTGCATGGTGACATCTCACGAGTGTCAGAGCCGCAAGGACCATGTTCCTGTCCTCAACCCACCTACATGGGGACATCTCACGAGTGTCAGAGCCGCAAGGACCATGATCCTGTCCCAACCCCACCTGCATGGGGACATTTCACGAGTGTCAGAGCTGCAAGGACCATGTTCCTGCCCTCAACCCACCTGCATGGGGACATTTCACAAGTGGTGAAGCAGGTCTGAAGGTGTCTCTCTGCTTCTCTCCCTCTCCATCTCCCTCTCCCCCTCAATTTCTCTCTTTCCTGTCCAATAAAAGGAGGTAAATGGCCTCCAGGAGCAGTAGATTTGGAGTGCTGGCACTGAGCCCCAGTGATAGCCCTGGAGGCAAAACGGAAAGTGCTGGAGCTCGAATTTGAACCCAAGAGGTCCAAGGAAATGTGGGGGTACCCTTGGGGGTGAATAGTGTGAGGCTGTAAGTGTGGAACTCTGACTGTTCTCCTGTCACAGAATGAACAATAGGATTGATATTGCCTGTTTGTAGCAAAATGCCCACAGGCCCAAAGCACCACTCAGTGAATACAATTCCCCAGGTTGCTAGCTGGGAGCTGGAGCAGGGAAGTGTGTCGTTTCTGACAGGACAGTGCATGACGGCAGGTTACTTGGAAATCTGCTGTGTTGTCCTGCTGTAGGAGCTGAGTCCATTGACTCTTGTTGCTATTGAGACTAGGGCTTCACTGCTACAGGCCAGTGAACTAGTCAGACAAGAGAAAATAAGATGGGCAGGGTAGGGGCGGGGACAGAACCTGTAACAGAGCAGCCATGTTTCAGGTGCGCTATCTCAACACGCAAATAATTCTTTCTTCCCTTCCTAATTCTTTATTAGTGATTTTAATATTGATTTACAACATTATAACAAGGGCATAATTCTACACTGTTGCCACCACCAGAGCTCTGTGTTCCCTTCCCTCCATTAGAAACTGCAGTGGTTCTCCCAAGATCACAGAAGTGGGTTGACTTTCATTTCTGTTGCTATATATATATCTATATATCTATCTATATCTATATATATATATATAGATAGATAGATAGATAGATAGATAGATATTTGCTCATCTTTTTTCCCAAGATCCTGTCTTCACTTTCTAAGTCACACCTACTATTTGAGTGTTCATCTGTTCATCTTCCCCTAACATTTACCCCACCGAGAGTATGGACCAAAATTCTTTTTTTCTTTCTTTCCTCCAGGGTTACTGCTGGGACTCGGTGCCGGCACTATGAATCCACTGCTCCTGGAGGCCATTTTTTCCCATTGTGTTGCCCTTGTTCCTTGTTGTTGTCCTTATTGTTATGTTGGCTGTTGATGCTGTTGTTGGATAGGACAGAAAGAAATTGATAGGGGAGGGGAAGACAGAGAGGGGGAGAGAAAGACAGACACCTGCAGACCTTCTTCACCGCCTGTGAAGCGACTCCCCTGCAGGTGGGGAGCCGGGGTTCCAACCGGGATCCTTACGCCGGTCCTTGTGCTTTGTGTCACGTGCACTTAACCTGCTGCGCTACCCCCAAACCCTTAGGACAAAATTCTTTATGGGGTGCAGAAGGTGGGAATTTCTGGTTTCTGTAATTCTTCTCTGCTGGACATGGGCATCGGCAGGTAGATCCATAACCCCAGCCTATCTCTATCTTATCCTGGTGAGGGGGGACCTGAAGAGGTGGGGTTCTAGGACACATAGGTGAGTTCCTCTGCCCAGGGAAGTCAGCCAAAACCATAGTAGCATCTGAAACCTGATGGCTGAAAGGCAGTAAGGCATAAAGCAGGACAAATGTTTAATGAGCACAACCATCAAGTAGGAATAGAGCAGATGGGAACAGGGATTTTAGGGTGGATAGAAGCTAGCAAGTCTATTCTAGGTACACTCCTAGAGGCCCATGACTTTAGTAAATTTTGTTAGCACTTGATAGCTGCTTGCAGGTGGACTAAAAATATTGTCTGGGAAGATGGTGCCAGAGTTCAAAATAGGACTAGAAAGCTGGATCAAGGCAAAGAGTAGCTTCCAAACTTGAAGAAAATCTATTAAATACAATTAACTATTTACCAGAACGATCTGAGCCAGGGCCAGGTCTGTTCCTATTCAGCACAGGAGCCCGTGTGACCTCTGAGTCCCTGTCAGTCTGAGCTCACAGTCCCAGGTCACAGCTGGAACATTCTAGGCTGCTCTCATGTCAGGACCCGTCTTCCTCGTGGGGCAGAGCAGGCTGACCAGCCTCCCTGCAGAGAGTGGGGCGTCCCCACCATTGCCGCTGGACAGTGAGGACAAGATCCTGGAGGCCACAGGAGAGGGCTTGTGATGACGTTCCTGATGGAAGTGGCCAGTGATGGTGGAGAGAGGGTCTGCTAGAGGTTTTGGTCCATTGTATCCATGGGAAATCCTAGAACACCCTGACTAGGGCATTGTTTGTCTGTTTCTCTCTTTTTAGCTTTATTTTGAGGGGAGTGAGTACTAAAGGGTTACAAGACAGTTCTTAGCACATGAGCACAGCCTTTCATCTCCACAAGATAGACGTCTACAAACACTCGCACCCTGTTTAGCTCCTTCCTCACCACCCTACACCAGGACCTCAACCTTCCCCTGACCAGTGACTCTCTTCTGAGTCATCTGATCAGACTGAATCTGAAAAGCCCTGACTGCAGGCCTCAAGAGCCTCACACCACCATCTGCTTCTGAGACTCTGGCTTCCAAGAACATGTGCTACAGGGTTGCCAGGGCGACACACAGCCCAGCCAGCCGTGGCCTGGGGTGTTCAGCTGATCTGCATCCAGGCCAACCATGAGGTAGGTTCAGCTGAACAGCAGTGCCCGTGCGAGGTCGCTGCATTTAAAAGCAGGTCACAGAACAGCGAGTCTGTTTGCGGAGAAAAGAGCCGCAGTGATGACAGCAGCTGACCTGCGCTCCGTGCTCACCTGTGCCAGACACCATGCAGCCTCTCATTTCCCTTAGGGTGTCCCGCTGAGGTGGGTCTGACATGAGGTAAGTGTGAGACCTAAAGAGGCTTACTAGGGACTTAGCGGTGGTGTCACCATGTGCAAGGACCCAGGTTCAAAACCCCTGTCCCCACCTGGGGAGGGGAAGCTTCAAGAGAGATGGGGAAGGGCTGCCTGTGTCTTTCCTCTCCCCACTTCCCCCATCCAAAAGAAAAAGGGGAAATGGCCATCAGAACAATGGGGAAGTCTTCTAGGCACCTAGCAATGATCCTGGTGGCTAGGAAAGAAAAATCTTAAAGATCACCCAGTATCCAGTGGTGGAGTCAAGAATCAAACCTTAATGCCCAACAGGTCACGTCATCATTGCAGCCTCCGTATACTATACCAGCCAGTCGGACTTTTACAGGTCACGTCATCATTGCAGCCTCCGTATACTATACCAGCCAGTCGGACCTTTACAGGTCACGTCATCATTGCAGCCTCCGTATACTATACCAGCTAGTCGGACCTTTACAGGTCACATCATCATTGCAGCCTCCGTATACTATACCAGCTAGTCGGACCTTTACAAGAGTCAAAGTGTTTCCACTGTCCTTTCTGTTTCCCAGCTGTTACATGCTTTACATGGGAGTGGGAAGGAAATATTGCTAAAATCAAAAGGAAAAAAAAAACAGTATTAAACAAGAAAAAATAAGACACACACCCTAAAGTCATTGATTTGTGTAGCTCACAACCTAGTAACTAGGGCCGGGTGTCTCACTGCCTGCTCCCACAATCTGGGTGAGATGTCAGGTAGCAGGTCCTGGTCTCACCCTCTGTACCTCCTGCGCCTGCTGCCTCTGCTCCCACCACCACCCTCACACAGAGAAACATGCCCACTCCTGGCCCCTGTGAGCCAGGTCCCAGTGAGCCCTCCACAGCAGCTGGTGTTCAACAAGGTTGGCATGAACTATTCCTGACGGGCAATGTCTTAGAGGGGCTTTCCTGGACACTGGGTCAAACACTAGAAACACCTGAAAAGATCCTGAAGGCCAAATCTCACCACTCTCAAGATGGAAAGGAGCTGCCTTCTGAGCTCTGAGGAAGCAGTTCTTGACTCTCTGCTCTGTCTTTAACATGAACTATTAGAGTCCCCGTACCAGCCTTCACACGAGCCACGAGGTCAGGGCTCACCCGTGAGAGACAAACACAGGTTGTTGACAAACCAGCTGGAGAGGCAAGACAGCATCTGGCCAGTAGAAGGAAGTTCACCTCTTGAAGCTCTGGTTCATTACCACATATTGATCTCAGAATATTTTATATTAATTCACTGTGGTGCTGAATTATGGGGTTAATGTATATAACACTGATTTTTTTTAAATGCATTTTGGTTATTCAAGTAACCAAATTATACTTCATATATATACTTTTTTTTTTTTAACCAGAGCCCTGCTCAGTTCTGGTGTATGGTGGTGTGGGGGAACTGAACCTGGCACTTTGGAATCTCAGTCATGAGAGTCTTTGTTTGCTTTTTGTTTTGTTTTGTTTTCTTGGATAGGGACAGAGCTTGAGGCAGGGAGACAGAGAGGGAAAGAGACAGAGAGACACCTGCAGCCCTGCTTCACCACCCAGTTTGAGCCCCCCGCTCCCCACCTGCAGGGAGGAGCTTCACAGGCGGTGAAGCAGGTCTGCAGGTGTCTGTCTTTCTCTCCCCCTCTCTGTCTTCCCCTCCTCTCTCCATTTCTCTCTGTCCTATCCAACAACGACGACAGCAATAACAACAACAATAATAACCACAACAACAATAAAACAGCAAGGGAAACAAAAGGGGGGGAGGAAACCTCCAGGAGCTGTGGATTCTTGGTGCAGGCACCGAGTCCCAGCAATAATCCTGGAGGCAAAAAAAAAATTGGTCCCTGCTCCCAGAGGGATAAAGAATAGGGAAGCTTCCAGCGGAGGGGAGGGGACATGGAACTCTAGTGGTGGGAACTGTGTGGAACTGTACCCCTAACAATATTGTAAATGAATATTAAATCACTAATGAAAAATAAAACATAAAAAGAAGCTATGGAATACTACTCTGCAATCAAAAAAGATGATATTGTGTCCTTTGAGACAAAATGGATGGAACTGGAGGTTACTATGGTTAGGAAAGTAAATAAAGAGATGAACGACAACTGCCAGGTGGCTTCACTCGTATGTGGCACCCAGACAACTAAAGCTCATAAAGTCACAAAAAAATGGGGGTAGGAGGGAGAAAAAAAGAAGCGAACATCTCTAAGACATTGTCAGAACTCTGGTGGTTCTCACTGGGAGGGTGAGAACAATAAACGCTTTTGGGAAGGAAGAAGGAGAACAGATGGCATATGTCAGATGCTACTATATATGCATTAGCAACTTAAAAATAAATCTGAACAAACATGGTGAATATTAATATTTAAGTCAGAGTGAGGGCTATATATGTGTATCTGTCATGTAATTTTCTGTATTTCTTTGTGGTTTAAGCTGTCTCATTAATAAGAAATATAAATAAATAAATAAATAAATAAATAAATAAATAAATAAATAAAAGCTTGGTCATATAACATGGAAAGTGCAAGGACTGGTGTAAGGATCCAGGTTCGAGCCCCCGGCTCCCCACCTGCAGGGGAGTCGCTTCACAGGCGGTGAAGCAGGTCTGCAGGTGTCTGTCTTTCTCTCCCTCATCTCTGTCTTTCCCTCCTCTCTCCATTTCTGTCTGTCCTATCCAACAACAACAACAATAATAATTACAACAACAAAACAACAAGGGCAGCAAAAAGGGAATAAATATTTTTAAAAGTTTAAAATAATAATAATATTATTATCTTCTAGGTTTTACTGCTTATTTTCCACATCTGTATTATTGCTTCATTATATTTGCTTCACCACCCATGAAGCTTCCCCCCGCAGGTGGGGACCGGGGGCTGGAACTACAGTGCGCGCACTTAACCAGGTACACCACCACCGGGCCCCATAAGAGTCTCTTTGCATGACCATTATGCTATTACAGAAAGCAAACCTTCCACCTCTGCCCCTATAAAGAATTCGGGGGGCCAGGAGGCAGCGCACCAGGTTAAGCGCACATGGTGTGAAGCGCAAGGACTGGCATAAGGATCCCGGTTCGCACCGTGGTGGTGGGTTCAGGGAGGAACTATGCCCTGTGATACTACAATTTTGTAACCCACCTTTAAAAAATTATTTATTTATTCCCTTTTGTTGCCCTTGTTGTTTTATCATTGTTGTGGTTATTGTTGTTGTTGTTACTGATGTCCTTGTTGTTGGATAGGACAGAGAGAAATGGAGAGAGGAGGAGAAGACAGAGGGGGAGAGAAAGACAGACACCCGCAGACTCGCTTCACCTTCACCACCTGTGAAGAGACTCCCTTGCAGGTGGGGAGCCAGGGGCTCAAACTGGGATCCTTACATTGGTCCTTGCGCTTTGTGCCACATGCGCTTAACCCGCTGCGCTCTTGCCTGACTCCCTGTAACCCACTTTTAATCATAAATAATAAACATAAATGAAGTAAATGAAATTAAAATATTTATCTTATTCTCACCCCAAAAAAACATAGTGGGGCTTCCATGTTAATATTAATCAATTTCAAAAGGCAAGAATTTTCCAAGTAGATATGTGTAAGTTTATATAGCTTCCAGCTGAAAGTGGATCTTGGTTCTGGTTTCTGTGGAGCTCACGGTGTTATATCATTAACCCTGTCGGAAAAAAGTCGTCCCAGGACAGAGCTGTGCTAGAGTGGAGGCAGCGGTGGACTGAAGCATGCTCTAACGTCTGCACATTTCAAAAACAGATGACTTTATCGGGGACTTTTCGCTTAACTTCTCCTTCTATGTCTCCCCCTTCACTGTCAATTTTTGTCTGCCTCTATCCAATAAAGAAATACACACACAAAAAGAAAGAAAAAGAAAATATCCCTCTCCTCTGTGAGCTTCTAGAAGGCTGGGATTATATTCCCTCCCTTGGTAATTTGATGCTATTTTTTCCTGTAGGTCTGAGAAAGCTTTGAAAGAATAAATCTGTTTTCGGAAGTGAATATTAACCTCTTACCACTTTCTAAGTAGGACATACGTCTCCTCTCAGAGGCTGAGGGTCACTGACAACTTGGGCTGCGGACTGTGCAGCGACATGGTTACCAGTGTGAAATGCTGACATGCTGCAAATTAAAAGTCAATACAGTCTCCTCAGAGGGCACTAGACTTACTGTTAACATTCTACCCCCTTATTTCTTTTTATTTCCTTTTTTTAAATAATCTTAATTTATTGGATAGAGACAACCAGAGAGTAGGAGGAGGTAGGGAGAAGGACAGAGACACCTGCCGCCCCACTTCATCACTTGCAAAGCTCTCCCCCTGCAGGTGGGGATCAGGGGCTTGAACCCAGATCCTTGAACACTGTAATGTGTGTGCTCAAGCAGGTGCACCACCACCTTGCCCCTCTACTCCTTCTTTCTTTCCTTGAAAACTTCAGCCTCTTACGAAGGTTTTGAATGTTAACAATATATATATAATATTTCAAAGTGCAAATATGAAAGAAAAAAGTATATAGAAAGTGCCCTTGGACTGGAAAAAAAAGTACAGCTATAATCTTTTTTCATGTTGAAATTCTACTAAACAGGGGTCAGGCAGTGGCGCACCTGGTTATGCGCATACACTACAGTGCCCAAGGACCCAGGTTCAAGCCCCCGGTCCCCACCTGCAGAGAGGAAGCTTCACGAGTGTTGAAGCAGGACTGCAGGTGTCTCTCTGTCTCTCTATCTCTCCCTCCCCTCTCCTTCTGTCTCTATGCATTAATTAATTAATTTTAAAAAGAAAAGTAATGATGTATCTTTAAAAAAGAAATTCTGCTAAACACATACAAACAAATGTGTTTACATGGGTGTCAGACCTGCCTTTCTCTGTGGCCTGCTCCTCCTCCAATATTCCTGAATAAAGCGGCTCTCATGAGACAGCCTGCATAAACTCTGGTAAATTCATACCCCAGCCTTGTGGGCACGGAATCATAGTTTGCAAATGCAAATTTGGGGGAGACGCCAGCCTCAGTAAATGGAGATTTATGAGACAGCCTCATTACTATGTCTTGGAAACCAGGCATCACACAAAAGGAGGAAAGTGAAACCCTCTCCAGCACTCTGAGCAGCCCACTCAAGATGCAGTAGCCCTGGAAATGCTGCGGGCTGGAGAGAGCCGCGCTTCACGCGCCGGGAGTGAAGCGCAGCCTGCCGGTGCTGCACCTGCTTCAGTTTCTGTGAGTGCTGTGTCACGCCACCACCATTTCACAAGACACAAAATGGACGTGTAGTTCATATTTCTCTTCCTGGTGTGATGTTTTCATTCTGCCATGTGAGCAGACATCCTCAGGGAAGATATGTCTGCTCTAGGCAGAGCAGAGATCATATATTTCTATCAGAACACTGGACTCTTTCTGTTTGTATATCCAAAAGAAAACAAGAAAGAGAAGTAACTCCACGTGCTGAAAACACTGGAGTGAAAACCCCAGAGCATCATGCTTCTCTTTCTTGTCAAGGATCGCATGATCTTGTGCAGTGCACATGTGTGATCAGCATCATTCTAGACAGCAAAACACTCCACCACAGCCAAGCTAGACCAGCTACTCAGAGAATAACACAAAGGCGTGTAAGATTCAGCTCCTGTGCTGCCCACAGTCATCATTATCCCAAGAACACTGATGACCTCTTTGAGATATTCTTACCCTGCATCCCCCAGGATACAAAGACGCCTAAACAAATAAAATGTTCTGGTTTTATTTACCACTTTTCTAATGTCTTTCAGCATATAGATTTCATTATATACATACATATATATATATATATATATATATATATATATATATATATATATTAAAAAAAACAGATCATTCAACAGAGATGGAGATAATTCAGACAAATCTCCATCTGTACAGTTCCCTGCCTGACAGAACAGCGTACTGGGAAGTCACTGGGCTGTATTTCTCAGCCGCAGGCACCAGAGGAAAGTCAGGGTGGCATGATTGCTCTTCCTAAGACAGCAAGGCCTTGCACTTCTCCAGGGCACAGGACATAATCTTTGGAAGTAGTCTACCAGTTGTTGAATTCTACACCACTGAAGACACAGAACTGAGTCACCAGGAAGAGAGAGATTGAAGGATCTGACATGGAAGGGGTAGAGGGCTGGCCAGTCCTGGGGGAGTTGGGGACAGCTGTCTCTGACAGAATCTTGAGTGCAAAGCCCATTTGGAGTCCCACACATGGTAGTGTGAGCTTGTGGCCAAAGTGCATGAAAAATACAAGCGTAAAGGAGTCACGGCAAGTCTATGGGAAAGAAACAAACATGATGGGTCTAGGCCCCTCTCTGCACCACCACTGGTCACTGCTATCAGGAGCGTCATCACAAGCCCTCTTCTGGGCCTTCCCAGGACTTTGCCCTCACCATAAAGCAGTAATGATAGGGATGGCCCTGTCTCTGAAGGGAGGCTGGGGTATCCCGCCCTGCCACTTGAGGAAGATTGGCTCTGAAATGAGTGCAGCCTGCATGTTCCCAGTTGTGACCATGAACTACGAGCCCAGACCAATAGGGACTCAGAGGTCACCCAGACTCTGGTGCTAAACATAAATATATATATATATATATACACATAGGCTCTAGGTCAGGTGGATGGAGGTAATAGTTAATTTTATCCACAGAATATTTTCAAGAATGGGAGCTACTCACTGCCCTAATCCAACTTTCTAGTCCTTTTCTCTACTCTGACATCATTTTCTCAGACAATATTTCTATCCAAGATCATCCTAGCTATCAAACTCAAGCAAAACTACCATAGTCGTGGGCCCCTAGATACTTACCTAAAATAGATTCCAAGCTTTCTTCCACCTTAAGATCCCTGATCTCATCTGCTCTGTTTCTACTGTTTGGTTCCTGTTCATTAACTAATTTGTTTCACTTTATGTCCTGCAACCTCCCAGACACCAAATTGCAGATGTTGCCATGGTTCCATCCTGACTTCTATGGGCAAGTACAGAAGCCAGAAACAACCTTAATCCATACTCCCAGTGGGGGGGGGGGGGGTGATAGGAGTGAGAGGATTGGAGGGCTCTGAACTCCAGCTCCCTTTGTACCGAGAGAGAAGGAAAAGGGGAGGGGCGTTCGGATGTAGTGATGGCGTCATGAGTGGCTTGGAGGGGAAGAGAGGACTGGACCTTGAAGAAAAAGGGGGAATTTGCACACAAACCTAGACAGATAGTTGTAGAGATGGTGGTAGGCCCATGTCTGCAACCTTGGGAGAACTGTGTTGTTCTGCAGTGGAAGGATTGGGGATTCAGAACTCTGGTAGTAGGAACAGCATGGAAGTAGATTGTTGTTGACATGTTGACATGTAATTTTGTAAATCAATATTAAATCACTAATGAAATAAAAATAAATAAGTAAATACCAAAACGTTGTATGGGAAAGAGATCCAGGCCAGCTTGGCCACTTCGATTAGCAGGGACTTTTTGGGTGGCAACTACTAGCCTTCTGAGTTAGAAGATGTTAGTAACATTCTCTGCAAAGTAGAGAGGGTAGGTCCACTGACTTGGAATACCAACCCTGAGTTTCCACGCCTTGATCATGCCAGGACGATGACTCTCATGACACGCCTAAAAGTAGAATACCTTGAAACAACTGATACTTCAGGCTAGGAGATAGCTCACCCCACAGAGCACACGCCTCCCTGGGTGCAAGACTGTGTTTGAGTCCCAGAATCATCCGAGAGAATGACAGACAGCACAGGGGGTCTCTGTGGACGGTGGAATGTTGCTCTGGTGCCTCCCCCCCCAAATAAAGGATAAAAAAATATCATGTGAAATCAGAATAGCCAGAAAGAGAAGGATGATTTCAGTCATAGACAGAAGTTGAGAAATAAGATCGGAAGGGAAAACACAGAGCAGAAGGTGGACTGAAGCTGGTGTCCTGCACCAAAGTCAAGGACTCTGGGGTCGGGGGGGGGTTCAGGTCCTGGGACAGGATGGCAGAGGAGGACCTAGAGGGGGTTAGAGTGTCATGTGGAAAACTGAGAAATGTTACACAAGGACCAGCTACTGTATTTTACTGTCAACCATAGACCACTAATTCCCCAATAATAGTATAAGTAAATAAATAAATATGTGAGTGTAAAAATAATAACTTCATGCACAATAAACGAAAAAAGATCAAACTGGTGAGGCCACTTAGCGGTGATGCCGTGTACACATGAGGGCTGGTTTCATTTTCCTGTACACATACATACAATCTAATGTTTGTCTCCAAAAATGTACCCAGTCTCCCCTTTACTACTGGCTGATTTCAAAGTATTGATTCAGAATAACCTATTCACAACTACTCACACTCCTTGAACTTACGTTCTCCATGGGAATTATAAATCAGTATAAGGTTGCTGCTTCAAGGAAGTGGGCTGTAGTGGAAGCACACCTCAGACACTCAAGTGGGCACTCAGACCTGGTCTGGGCTCACTGAGTGGCTGAACCGTGAGTGGGCTGAAGGCCAGAGAGGTGGGATCATATACACTCTTACCTTCAGAGTGGGGGCTCCACAGCACATTTTAAATTTAAAAATCAGGAGATAGCAGTGTAAACATATTATTTTGAAGTGTTAAGGCAAATTACTCCCTTCCAAAACAAGAAACAACTGCTTGCTTGTTGGGAAAAGAACAGGGCACAAAACTGTCAAAGAAAAAGCTGCATTTCTTTGTTACTGGCCTTTCTGTATTATTTGAGTTTGTTTAAAATTAATTTCAAAATTAGGAGGTAAATAAAGGAAAAATAACAAAGGGAGCTGGGTTATTCATAGTTAACAATGATATGGAACATCATCTACTTTCAATTAAAATAAAATACAATTTATTTTAACCAATCAAACTAGAAGAGATGAAAAAAGAACAATAACACTCAATATTGCATGTGAGAACATCACGCCACCTGCCACACAAAATTGGATAACCTCCAGGAAGTCAATTTGGCTCATGCATTCTACTCTCCTGCCAATCTCATTTCAAACGTGCTTCCAGATAGTGCTTATAAATCATGAGTCTCTTTCCAGCTGAGTTTAGAACAGAGTTTCAGACCCCTTCTCAGCACGGCCATTAAGATGGCCAGACCACCTGATCAAAACCAGCATCTGACTGGGGAGATCACACAGAGGTGGTCATAGGACTTGCTTCCAGTGGTCCCAGGTCTGGTCCCTAGCACTGACCAACTGACCGATCGGCAGTCACAGCTCAGCAATTCTCTGGTTAAAAATAAATCAGCATGTGAGATGAAACAAACCAAATCTACCACCTTGAGCTAAAGGTACGGAAATATTCTCGTCTCCAAATTCTCTAGCAGAATATGAAGTTACAGCTTGTGAGCCCATGTTCTGCTGAAGGAACATTAGCGGGGCAGGGATGCAGGGAGAGGATGCAGGGATGCAGGGAGAGGATGCAGGGATGCAGGGAGAGGCATCTACTTAGCAGTGCAGCCTGTCGGGAAACAGAATGTCTTCAGAGAGGGGGCACATGGCATTGCTCCTCAAAGCAACTCATTGAGGGGAGGAAGGATGAACAGCTTCTCCACTTCTAGCCTCTTCCTCTTGTAGCCAAGTCACCTCCAAGGCAGCACCCTCTCCTTGTTCTTAGACTGTAACTTGACCTCTCCAGGCCGCCGCTGGGATTCCCAGTCCTTGTAGGAGTTTAACCCAGTCAGAAGACCAGACGGCCTCCCTCCTTTCCCCTGGCACCTGCAGCAGGGACTCTCGTGGCAAATGTGACTTGCGTGGGCAGTCCTTTCAGGGAAGCAGGGAAAGCAGGGCCAGGCAGATACAGGCGACACACCAACTTGGTTCCAAACAAGTGTCACCCAAGGGCTGGGTCGTGGCGCACCTGGTTGAGCACACGTTACAACGCGCAAGGACCCGGATTCCGTCCCCTGGTCCCCACCCACAGTGGGGAAGCTTCACGAGGGCGAGTCAGGGCTGCAGATGTCCCTCTGGCTTTCTCCCTCTCAATCACCCCCGCCTCTCTCAATTTCTCTGTTTCTAGCCAATAATAAATAAGTAAATGAAATATTTTTTAAAGTAAACAAGTGTAATCTCACTTTTACAAAAAAGATAAAATACCATTTACTTACTTCACCTGAGGTAGAGTGCACCGTGCAAGCCCCTGGAGATGGAACGGGGAGCCTCAGGCATGCAAGTCCTGTGCCCAGCCAGCTCAGCTGTTGCCCTGGCCACTGCGAAGGCTTCTCAAGTCTATGCACCACATACATATGTGAAAGTCTGAAAAACATGCACACACATTTGCCAAAGTTTCAGCTTTCCTTGTTTGATTCTCACTCTCTTTCTATGTGTGTGTGTGTGTGTGTGTGTGTGTTACATTGTTTAGGCTTGCTACAATAGACTTTCATTTCCTGTTTAAAATACTGAATGAAAAGTACATTTTAAATGATATTTTATTTTATTTTATTTTATTTTATTTTATTTTATTTTATTTTTTGTCTCCAGGGTCATTTCTGGGGCTCAGTGCCTGCACTACAAATCCACTGCTCCTGGAGGCTATTTTTTCCCTGTTTGTTGCCCTGTTGTTTATCATCGTTGTTGTTGTTATTATTATTGCTGTCATTGTTGCTGGATAGGACAGATAGAAATGGAGAGAGGAGGGGAAGGCAGAGAGGGGGGAGAAAAAGATAGACACCCACTTCACTGCCTGCAGGTGGGGAGCCGGCGTCTCGAACCGGGATCCTTATGCGGGTCGGTGTGTTTTGTGCCACCTGTGCTTTACTGCCTGGCCCCCTAAAGGACACTTTAAAGAATAATATTATCTGCCCCCACCAGGGTTATCGCTAGTGCCCCCACCACTCCTGTTGTCTCTTTTTATTTTATTTTCCTCCAGAAAAGAGTTAGAGGCAGGGAGGGCAGGAGAGAGAGACCCTGCAGCGCCACTCTGCTGTGCATGAACTTCCCCACAGGCATTCCTGCAGGTGGCCTGGGGTTCAAACCAAGATCCTCATCCATGGAGACGTGTCCACTCTGCCCGGTGAGCTGTCTGGTCCCCGGGAGCATGTGTCTTATATATGAGTTGGGGAGGCAGTGTCATGGTTACACAAAAGTATTTTCATACCTGAGATGCCAAAAGTCCCAGGTTTGATCCTCAGCACCACTATAAACCAGAGATGAATAAACAAATTCAAATTTAAATTAAATAAGAATGATTTTAAAAGTGATGCTTATAAGCAAAAATTTAAACGATAAGCTTTTATAAGAAGTGTATAATGGGGGCCTGGTGGTGGTGTACCTGGTTGAGCGCAGGTTACAATGCATAAGGACCAGAGTTGGAGCCCTCGGCCCCCACCTGCAGGGGAAAAGTTGTAGGGGCAGATAGTTGTAAAGAGTTGTAGGGGCAGCCGTGCTTATCAGTGTGCAAAATTCTGCTTCTTTTTTTTTTTCCTTTATTGGGGAATTAATGTTTTACATTTGACAGTGAATACAATAGTTTGTACATGCATAACATTTCTCAGTTTTCCACATAACAATACAACCCCCACTAGAAGACCAAAATTCTTTATGGGAAGCAGAGGGTGGGAGTTCTGGCTTCTGTCATTGCTTCTCCACTGGACATGGGTGTTGGCAGGTGGCTCCACACCCCCAGCCTGTGTCTGTCTGTCCCTAGTGGGGCAGGGCTCTGGGGAGGGGAGGCTCCAGGACACACGGGTGAGGGCGTCTGCCCAGGGAAGGCAGGATGGTATCAAGGTAGCATCTGCAGTTTGCTGGCTAAAGGTTGATAAGATATAAATCAGGACAAATTGTTTAATGAACCCAAAGGAGCCCAAAGGTAGGAACAGCATAAATGAAACTATAGGCCTCGCGTGGGAAGATGCTAGGAAACCTTTCTATGTCAGCATTTCTCTCCCTCTCTCTCCCTCTCCCTCTCCCTCTCTCTCTCCCTCTCCCTCCCTCTCCCTCCTCTCCCTCTCCCTCCCCCTCTCCCTCTCCCTCCCCCTCTCTCTCCCCCTCTCCCTCTCCCTCCCTCTCCCTCCTCTCCCTCTCCCTCCCCCTCCCCCTCTCCCTCCCCCTCCCCCTCTCCTCTCCTCTCCCTCTCCCTCCCCCTCTCCCTCCCCCTCTCCCTCCCCCTCTCTCCCTCTCCCCCTCTCCTCTCCTCTCCTCTCCCTCTCTCTCTCCCTCCCCCTCTCCCTCCCCCTCTCCCTCTCTCTCCCTCTCCCCCTCTCCTCTCCTCTCCTCTCCCTCTCTCTCTCCCTCTCCCTCCCCCTCTCCCTCCCCCTCTCCCTCTCTCTCCCTCTCTCTCCCTCTCCCCCTCTCCTCTCCCTCTCCCTCTCTCTCCCTCTCCCCCTCTCCTCTCCTCTCCCTCTCCCTCTCCCCCTCTCCCTCTCTCTCCCTCTCCCCCTCTCCTCTCCCTCTCCCTCTCTCTCCCTCTCCCCCTCTCCTCTCCTCTCCCTCTCCCTCTCCCTCTCCCTCCTCTCCTCTCTCTCTCTCTCTCTCCCTCTCCCTCCTCTCCTCTCCTCTCCTCTCCTCTCCTCTCTCTCTCTCTCCCTCCTCTCCTCTCCTCTCCTCTCCTCTTCTCTTCTCTCTCTCTCTCCCCTCCTTCCGTCCTTTCTTTTTATAAAATTGGGGGGGGGGTGATAGTTTACAGTAAATACAGTTGTTGGTCCAACAGCTTTAGTAATCTTTGTTTGAGCCTGACAGCTAACAAGCAAGTGGACTAGAACATTGTCTAGGGAGATGGTGTCAGAGTAATTTTATCTCTGGCACAAGCTAGTCCCTCCCTCCACTTGGATCCTTTTCCCAGTTCCACCATGAATCCTTCGAATGGCTGGTCGTCTCATCTTTGTAGGAACACTGAAATGCATCTCCTCTGAAGTCACCTAGCTCACTGACTTCTTTGACAATGCCTGTCAGAATTTTATAACTGTCCGTCCTTCTGTTTACTTTCCAGATGAGTGTTTATCTTGTGTGTTGTTTAGTATTTGTTCCTCTCAGTCATGAAAGGCCAAGTACCAGGAGGCCAAGGCTATGCTGTTTTCTTTATTGCTGTGTGCCCAGAGCGGAGCACTGAGCCAGGTACAGAAGCAGAGAGAGGAGAGAGCATGGGGGACAGGGAGTAACGAAGGCAGGAAGCCACCTACATAGATGCAGGCACACCAGACAGAAGCTGAGGGCAGTGGCGACAGAGTCGACAGGCACCAGAAGGCTGGCATAATAGCACACTTCTGTCTGCTAGAGCAAAAATGAGCACTAACGCAGTCGGCAGTGATTTCCATTTAAGTTTGAAAGACCACTCAGGACAATGCTCACTGAAAATGCCAGAGGGAGATCCAACCTTTCAAGCCAAAGCCTCTCCTGCAGATGAGGAAAGTGAAATCAGGGAGTTCACAGGACCAGCCAGCCATCCTGGGCCTGTCTGCCAGCCCCACACCGCTTGGGCTGACCTCCAGCATCTGCCTGCAGACAGCTCTGTAACTCGGCCCCCAAGGACGATGACCCTGGAAGTTCACCCTGGCTTCTCTCAGCACGAGGACTCCCACAGTAAATGCAAAGACTTCCTTTCACTGTGCTTTTGTTGTTTACGACATAGCACAGATTCAGGCCTGGTCTGAGCAGCATCACGTCTGTTGTGGTGCTCCGATCCCAGGCCAGTATGAAGCTCACTTTCTCCCTCTCACTTAGCATCTCAGAGCCAGAGATGGGCAGTCACGATGCAACTCCTGCTGGTGGTCAGCAACTATATGTAAGTACACGTGGTGTGTGTGCTAAATACGCGTGATGACAGTTCCATTGATCGGCCGCTTGCTAAGTGCCAGGCACCGTTTTCAGCACTTGATGTGTGGCCATCATTCGCAGTTCACAGCAACCTTATAAAGAGGGTGATATTATGCCCACTTTATCTAGTTATTTGAAATCAGGTCATGCTTTATTAGCCTTTTACTTTAATGTTTTCACCTCTCCCACCCCCACAGATAACCACTATAAGTCTTCCACAGTCCTGAAAATGGGTTGATTTTTTTCCCCACAATTGTATATTCATATATTCTGCGTATGAGTGAAACCATTCTTCACCTCCTGACTGGCTGGCTTCACTCAGCATCATCTCCTCCAGTTCCATCCACTTTATCCCAAAGGACACTGTCATCCCTTTTTACTGCTGCATAGTACTCTGGTGAGTATCTGTCCCATAACTTTTTTATCCAGTCATCTGTCAAAGGGTATTTTGGTTGTTTCCAGGTTTTTGCTATAGTAAATTAAGTCGCTATGAACATGGGGCTTCATATATCCCTTTGAATCAGTGTCATTGTATCTTTTGGGTATAATGCCTGGCAGTGGAAGCGCTGGGTCACATGGCATTTCCATTTTAAATATGTAAACTAAGGCTGGGGCACTAACTCCACAGGACTTAACAGCCTGAGGCCCCAGGCTCTATCCCCAGTGGCACATTCGCTAGAACTGAGTAATGCTCTAGTCTCCCACTCTTTCTCTCATGAAGGTAAGTACATATTTTTTCAAGAAGGATAAAGTTTTTTGTTATTTGTGATGACTATTGGGGTACAAGATTGCAATATTACAGTGCACACCACTCTCACCACCAGAGTTCTGTGTCCCCACCCTCCAACCTCCCAGAGAGGACCACCATATTCTCGCAAGTCTTAGAGACAGTTTGCTCATTCTATAAATAATTTAAATAAATAACTCTTTAATTTAAAAATATATAAACTGAAGCATAGAAAGCTTTCAATAACTGACCTAGTTGGCAAGCAATGGAAGCAGAAGTGAGTCCAAAAAGTCTCATTTCAGAAAGCACATTCATCACTGTACACATTTTAGGAAACTTTTTGCTTTGTCTAAATAAGATAGATTTTTTTTTTTGTCTTATTTTGTTTTTAAGGGGACTCATGGGGGAGTTGCCACCACAGTTTTCTCTTGAATTTGAGCCTGTGATTCCACCACTACTGCTACTTTTTTTTTAGATGAAAGTGAGAGACATCAGGTAAATACTGATATAGTGGAGGGAGAGA
Source organism: Erinaceus europaeus (assembly GCF_950295315.1). NCBI lineage: Eukaryota > Metazoa > Chordata > Mammalia > Eulipotyphla > Erinaceidae > Erinaceus > Erinaceus europaeus. Next base: position 13,938 of record NW_026648003.1, on the reverse strand, counting down.
GAGAGAGAGGCTACAGCACTACTGCACTGCTTGTACGTAGGTGCTGCCATGTGGCTCCTGGGGGCTGGAACCCAGGACCTTGCACAGGGTCAAGTGTGCTCTCTACCAGGGAACTCTCTCCCAGTCCCTAACGTAGATATCTGTCTCTGTGTGTGGAAGCAGTGAGTCTCCTTCCTCCATATTCTTGGACACTGAGCCCAGTGTTAGACACAGTCCAGGTGTGTAGTTCAAGCTGCCCTGACCAGCCAGTCACTTCACTGACTTATGGAGGGAGGTGAGATACGATGAAGGAAAGCCACCTTGTAAGAATGAACACAAGTGGTCCGGTAGGTGGCTCAGTGATAAAGCTTTGGATTCTCAAGCATGAGGTCCCGAGTTTGATCCCCGGCAGCACATGTGCCAGAGTGATGTCTGGTTCTTTCTCTCCTCCTATCTTTCTCATAAATAAATAAAATCTTAAAAAAACCAGAATGAACATAAGGGGGACCCAGTGTTGGCACACTGGTTAAGCACACGTAGTGCCATGCAGAAGGGGCTGAGTTCGATCCCCCACTCCACACAGCAGGGACATTTCACAAACGGTGAAACCAGTGTGGGTGTCCCTCTCTCCTCTCTCTCTCTCTCTCTCTCTCTCTCTCTCTCTCTATCTTCCCCTCCTCTCTCAATTTCTCTCTGTTCTCTTGAATAAGATGATGAAAAAAAGGGGTGGGAGGGAGAGGGGGAGAGTGGTCGCCAGGAGCAGTGAATTTGTAGTGCCAGCACTGAGCCCCAGTGAAGAAAGAAAGAAAGAAAGAAAGGAAGGAAGGAAGGAAGGAAGAAAGAAAGAAAGAAAGAAAGAAAGAAAGAAAGGAAGAAGGAAAATAAGTGTGAGGCTTGTAAGCTGTTGACGCCCTACTCAGAGACCCTTGAGGGTGGCTGAACCAATCTTCAAAGATGCTTTAAATAATTAACTGTAAGAGGCAGAATGAAAGTAGAGTTCAATCCATGTTAGTGATCAAACTCAAGCAAAACTACAATAGTCGTGGGCCCCTTGGAACATGCCTAGAATGGACTTCCTGGCTTCTTTCCACCCTAAGATCCCTGTTCTTACCTGCTCTACTCCTACTCTTTGTTTCCTGTTCATTAATCTTTTTTTTTTTTTCCTGCTTTGTATCTTGCCACCTTTTAGCCACTAAGTTGTAGATAATTCCACCCTGACTTCCTTGGGCAGACAACCTCACCGACCTCACCCGTGTGTCCTGGAGCCTCCCCTCCCCAGAGCCCTGCCCCACTAAGGACAGACAGACACAGGCTGGGGGTGTGGATCCACCTGCCAACACCCATGTCCAGCAGAGAAGCAATGACAGAAGTCAGACCTTCCACCTTCTGCTCCCCATAAAGAATTTGGGTCCCTGCTCCCAGAGGGGGAGAAATGGCAGGGGAAGATGACCAGAGAGCTCTGAACTCCAGCTCCGTCAGGACCCGGAGAGAGGGGAGGAAAAGGGAGGGGCATTTGGATTAATAGGAGTAGGTGTGACCTGGAAAGGAAAAGAAGACAGGACCATAGAACAGAATGAGCAAATGTGCACAAATGTACACAGGTAGTGGGAGAAATAATAACCTGTATCTGTGGCCTTGGGAGAACTGCTGGAGCTTCCAATGGAGGGAGCTGGGACACAGAGCTCTGACGGTGGGAATGGTGTGGAGTTGTACCCATTATCTGGTAATTTTGTAAATCAGTATGAAATCAGTAATAAAAAAAAGAGTTCAAGATAAAATCTGAAAGAAATGAAAAGCACTGACTGTGCAGCTGCTGTTGCATATTCTGTTGTGTATTTGATGAGTTTCAACAAAAAATACATTTTAAAAAACTAGCCCTAGCTTTTTAAAAAGCCAACCTAGCAGGCTCCCTCTATTGCCCCCCTAATGTGTTCCTAGGCAGTTACAGGTGTTATCTCAGGGCTGTGACATAACTGTTGGACTTGCTGCTGGGTTCTCGTCTCTGCTCCTTTGTGGCATTCTTCCCAGAGAGGCCTGAGAACGAGGTGCCTGGCCTATGCCCCTTGTGGCAGGCTGGCCAGAGCGAGCTGCATCGGCAAGTGGCCTGGAAGCTGAGCAAGGCGACTGCAGCTCCCCAGAGCCACAGGACTGAGAGCAGAGCTGCCAGATGGAGTCCGATGTAACCCTTGACTCCTGTCTCTCAGCATCATTGAGGCTGGAAAAGCAATTACAGTGTCGAGGCTTTAAATGCTGCTGGGTTCTGCTGTAGAGAGAAGGAGGTTGCAGAAAACCAAACACCCGTATGTAAGTATTTGCCTGTGGGGCCGTGTGTGTGTGTGTGTGTGTGTGTGTGTGCGTGTGCGTGTGCGTGTGCGTGTGCGTGTGTATCTCTTTAAGAAAAAGCACATTTTGCAAATAACTGAAAAACAACGGGAGAGTTTCCAGGAAAGTGGTCTACATGGTTAATCAAGATAAATTACAAGCAAATACCTTAAGAAAAGACCTGATCTGCTTAGGCTGAGCAGTTCAAACCACAAACTCTTGCTTTGTTATGTCAACAGGCTGCCAGTAAAGGCCCGTTTGGGGGAGGCTCAGCAATACCACTCAGATATCAGTCAATCCTGTTTCTTTAACCTGGGGTGGACTTCAAATCTCCTTTGCTCGCTCTTTGTCTGCAAGGAGAGAGATCTTCCGTCAGCTGCCCCGAGTGCTTGACAAGCCACAGGAAAGAGCTTTAAATCCCCTTGTGCTCCAAGCCCAGGAAGGGCAGGATTACAGGTCCTTGGGTATCAGCTCTAACAGAAAGTGTCTGCAGCAGACAGCAGGGGCGCTGTCTGTGAGTTGGACTGTTTGGCTTTAAATTAGCCAGTGATTACAGACTTTATACAGCAGGCCTGGCGTGCACTGTGTGGGTGTCTTCTAGTCTTACTCTCTATCGAGGGCAGAAAATTGAATATTGTGAAATTAGCACGAGTTTAGTGACATTAATGAGATAAATTTCTCCCATGAAAACTCAACCACTAAATCACTAAACAGACCGAATGTTCAGTGTCAGTCTGTTCAGTGTGCGTCTGGCTCTAAAGTGGACAACAGATACCTTTCCAATGTATAAACTACGGGACAGGAAGAAGCAGGGCACACACCTAGCAGACTTTCTTTTCTCGCTTTCCTCTCCACAGCTTCCACTGCTCCAGGATGACTTTTTCAGAGACAGAGAGAGAGCAAGAAAAAGTGAGAGAATGCAGAGGAAGGAAGGAAGGAAGGAAGGAAGGGAGAAGGAAAGACACCATAGCACTGAGCTCCACTGTGCTAGGAGTCAGGCTCAGAACTGCATAGTGAAGGCCAGGGGCACACACCTGTTGAGAGCCCCTGACCTCACCTCTCTGTTTCCCCTTCTCAATTTCTCTCTCTTCTATCAAATCAAATAAAGTTTAAAAGAAAAAACTCAGAAACCAAACTGCGTAGTGAGCGTGCAAAGCAGACACACTACTACCAGGTGAGCTGTTTTGTTTTGCTGGCCCTCACCTGCCTTTATGAAGTTTAATACTCTCAGATGTCCTTCTGTTCATGAAAGCCAACACATCATTTGAACTTTATTTTTATTTTCACTGTATTTATCCAAAGCACTCACAGACTGCATTGTGTCAAGGAGAACCTCAGATGCTCAACAAGAAAAATCTTGGTCTACTTAATTGTCCAACTACACGGGATGGCGCTCCTGCAAGTTTTTTCTTTTCTTATTCATTCCCTTTTGTTGCCCTTGTTGTTTTATTGTTGTAGTTATTGTTGATGTCGTCGTTTTTGGATAGGACAGAGAGACATGGAGAGAGGAGGGGAAGACAGAGGGGGAGAGAAAGACAGACACCTGCAGACCTGCTTCACCGCCTGGGAAGCGACTCCCCTGCAGGTGGGGAGCCGGGGGCTCGAACCGGGATCCTTACGCCGGTCCTTGTGCTTTGCGCCACCTGCGCTTAACCCGCTGCGCTACCGCCCGACTCCCTAAGTTTTTTTTTTAGACTTGTTTGTTAGTTTATGAGGGAGGGTGAGCCAGAGTAGCACCCTGTTGTGGCATGTGGTGTTGCTGGACTATTGAACCTGCAACATATGGTGCCTCAGAAAAGCCCGTGGGCACTCCGACAGGCTGAGCTGCACCCCTGGCCCTCAACCTTGGGAGCTTACGCAGATGGTCAAAGGGTCTGGGCGAAATGTCAAAGGGTCTGGGCAAATGCCAGATGTCGCTGTTCTGAGACGGGGTCTGTGGGGCTTGCTCAGCTCTTGTGGGTTGACCTCCCCAGAGGGATGCTACTTAGAAGACCTGCAAGCTCCCTGGCCCCTCCCACTACATGAGGCACAGCTCCAACCATGAACCAGAAAAGACTCTTGCCAGGATAAGACCACTCTGGAACAGTCATCATGGACTTCCCAGCCCTCAGAACTGCTACTACTATTTTTTAAAAATATGTATTTATTTCCTTTTTGTTGCCCTTGTTTTTATTGTTGTTGTAGTTATTATTGTTGTCGTCGTTGTTGGATAGGACAGAGAGAAATGGAGAGAGGAGGGGAAGACAGAGAGGGGGAGAGAAAGACAGACACCTGCAGACCTGCTTTACCGCCTGTGAAGTGACTCCCCTACAGGTGGGGAGCCGGGGTCTCGAACCGGGATCCTTAGCCGGTTCTTGCACTTTGCGCCACGTGTGCTTAACCCACTGCGCTACCGTCCGACTCTCAGAACTGCTACTAGTAAGCCATGCTGTGACATTTCAATACAGCAGCTCCAAGAGCCTAACATAGTGGCAGAGATGTATTAAGATCCGGGCAGCCCAACATCTATGTTCAAGTTGTGTCATGCGGCAGGCAATGTTCTAGGTGATGATGACCAAGACAGAAGGTGGGGCTGGGCGGTGGTGCACCTGGTAGACCACACACATCAGCGCACACAAGAGTCAAGCCCCTGGCCCTCACCTGCAGGAGGGAAGCTTCATGACCAGTGAAGCAGGGCTGAAGGTATATCTCTCTTCCCTCCACCCCCACCTCACCCCCACCCCCTTCTTCTATGTTCTATCAAATTAATTAGTTTATTAATTCAAAGACAAAATGTGCTTCTGAGAATTAGCAAATGTACTGTGATCGCAGTATCTCTGCCCCAGTGCTCAGTTACATTCCTTTTTCCATCTGAGCTCAGATTTGGTCTCAGAACCCTTCTCAGTCAGTGTTTGAGACATCATTCCCAATCAGCTGGACCTAGAACATGGGTCAAAATTTACTTAACACTCCTGATTGAGTAAAACTAGCAGAAAAGTTAATAGTCTTTAACCAATTTTATCTGAAACTGCTGTGAACACACTGGTATAGGTTTCAAATGAATTCAAATGCTGATGTAAAATGAGTTTCATTTCTTATTCATATTGATCTCAATCTGTTTAATAAACTCTGATTTATTCATTAATTCCATGCTTTGACTCCTGCCTTCAAGAAATGTTTACATCAAAATCCATCACAAACTCTATATGTGTGGGTGTTCCTATTTCTTTAGCCTGATGAACTGAGAATTTAAACTCCCAGAAACAATATTTCTTCCTGAAATAATATTTTATTTTATATAACTAGTTACTTGAATGACTGTGGGAAAAATTAAAAATTCATATCTTCCATAATACAAATTCTTTAATATTTTATAAGGCTGAGAAAATATGAGATTATAATGTTGTAATCATTGGGGTAAGAAGAAAACTACTACAAGTATAACAAAATTCATAGGCAAGAAAGACACGTTTCTTTGCTTAAAACTTCATCACTTCTGTACTGCCAGGATACTATAAGCAAAGTTAAAAGACCTAAGTCATTTCTGAATAGCTAAGATCATAGTGGCTCCCTGAAGCTGATTCTCTCCACATAAATGAAAAACCTACACAACAGGAACAAGAGTTACATACACAATTCTCACACCTTCATCATACACTGAAAATCAGTACCACCATAACTTGTAAATTATTTGTAACAGAAAACAACACAGTGATTTAAAGCACTTTTGAGTCTGTATCCTTCACAGCACACCTTCACAGAGACCTAGAGGAAAGACTCCAGAAAATTGGCATGGAACAGGTGAAGGCTGAAACTGAAATAGGTCTTTAGAAGATAGTTTACAGGGAGTCGGGCGGTAGCGCAGCGGGTTAGGCGCATGTGGCGCAAAGCGCAAGGACCAGCGTAAAGATCCCGGTTCGAGCCCCTGGCTCCCTACCTGCAGGGGAGTCGCTTCACAGGCGGTGAAGCAGGTCTGCAGGTGTCTGTCTTTCTCTCTCCCCTCTGTCTTCCCCTCCTCTCTCCATCTCTCTGTCCTATCCAACAACAACAACAACAATAAAACAAGGGCAACAAAAGGGAATAAATAAATAAATAAATAAATAAATAAATAAATAAAATCTTAAAAAAAAAAAAAAGAAGAAGATAGTTTACCTTAACATGTCAAAACATTAAAAGAGTTCTGGCAGATAAAAGTACTAACTACAAGGAAGAAACTAAAATGTGCGGTGAGATTCCAATGACCAATTCTGAAAATGCTGAAAAAGAAAAGCACACACAACAAAAGGAGCCGTCACCTCACCCAAACAGAAAGACGCCCTGCAGAGCAGGAGGTGCTTACACAGCAAACATCAGATAAAGGACTAACACCAAACTATACGGAGCTCACTACACTCAGAACAAATTAAAGGCTGGGGAGAGGACACAAACAGAATCTTCCAAAGAGACCTAGAGGGACACCAGGCATATGGAAAAATGCTCCAAGCCACACATTATCATAGAAATACAAATAAAGTTTTCTCAGTGGGGCAAAATCATAACTAAAGAAGAACCACCAACTTGATACGAGATGATCTGTTGGAATTACTGATGGCTTTGCATTTTGGCGTGAAAACTTTCTTAAATGTTGCTTTTTTGTAGCAAACTGTTAAGGGAAAAGATAAAGACAACTAGGAAAGGCAAAGAAACTCTATTCTAGGGGAAAAAAAAAAAAGCAGTCAGTGCTACAGATGCCTGCCCCCTCCCTCTCTACCCCCTCTCTGCTTCCTATGTCCCTTTTATCTCCCCTTCCCCTCTTCCACTGTGTCTCCCCCTCCTCCCCCTCTTCTCAGCTTCTCTACCCTAGCCAATAAAGAAAAAAAAAGAAGCTCTATTCTTCACTCATCATTCACTCAACAGATACTTATTGAATGTCCACCAGTAGTCAGCATTGTAGAAAATGAATAGGCAAAAGTTAGTTACAGCCAAATTTTGTTGTCCATGTTACTTACTCAATATCATTATACCTTGATAAATGTCTGTACAAGAAATTGATACCAGGCTCGTGTGCAGTCTAGGATCTTAACACACACACACACACACATTATGTAAATGGCACTTAACTTGAAATGTCAGAGGACTCAGTTGGAAAAGCACTTTTGGTGTTCACATTCTCTTTGTAGGTGTTTATGTTCTCACTTCAGTGATGCTCCCTAACAAAGAGTCATTAGATCTCAGTGGCGAGTGAAAATACGTGTGTGCTTTATATGCAGATCTGTGCCTTGGTCCAAAGTCAGCCAACCTACGCTGAGTCCAGCCTGAGTGTGGCCCTCGTCCTCCTCCTCCTGCCAGCAGGGACCAGGCACGGCCTCCTCACAGCAATGGCAAAGGCCCATGGGAAATGGGGTCTCAGAAGAACTTGGCTCTGAGCTGACACAATGGTCCTCCTGCTCTGTTCCCCTAAATCAAAAACAGTGTCACAGGCCAGAGAAAATATATCACACCCATGGTGCTAAGGAGAGCCGCAGATTCCCATAGCAAAGGGCACAGATGCAGGGAGGCTGGAAGATTTAGAGCCAACAATGCAGCTTATCACAATGAAAAAAATATTTTAACATTAATTCCCCAATAAAAAAAATAGTACTAAAAAAAATACATTCTCAAAATTCAAAAAAAAAATTTGCCATGTTTTATTAGCTCAAAGTTAAGGTCTCTGGACACAAATTCTTAAATTAATGGGTACAGTAACAGAGAAAAATCACTTTCTACATGCAAGAAAACAGTGTCATCAACCTCCATGGGGCAATTATTCAGTGTCATCAGCCTCCATGGGACAATTATTCAGTGTGACTTTAGAGAAGCAGCAATACCAAATGCACCTACATGGAGTCAGTCCATTTCCAAGGAAGGTCTTGATGACCAGTGCCACTACCTGACTCTCAGTGGCGCGCGTCTCACCTTTCCTAGCTATTCTTCTCAAAGAACTTTTCAGAAGCTTTATTTTCTATTTCTCCTTAAAAGAGATTTTCTTAAAATCAAAAAATGGTTCAATATATCTGAATTTCTGCCTTCTGTGACTCCAGAGGTCAAAAATAAATAAACAGGCTGTGCCTTCTCATTCATGACTCTTTAAATATTCAGTTTCTGAGGATACATTTTAGTGTTTTATGTTTTATTCAGGACACAATGTTCCAGCAGACATCTCAAGCCCAAATCAATGGTTTATACCAACATTAAGTAGGCCATTAACATGCCTGTTCCCAGAAAAATTCTATGAGAAGCTGTCAGCCAACCTGCAAGAAAACCTTCCTGCATTCCAAATAGATGATAAAAAAAAGCATCATAAATAACTGAAGGCTCCTAGGATGACAATGACAAGAACAAAGCAATCTGAAAATGCCTAGCTTTCTGCTCGGTGACAGAAATCATTCTGACTTTTATATGCCTAGCGCTGGCAACAAAGCAAGCTGAAGCTATTCCACAGCAGCCGTGAAGCTGCTCCTCTCATCTCTGTGATCTAGACACTCAACAGTGTGTTGTGACTCATGTCCCCAGCACCATGCACACTGTGAGACCTCAAGAGCAGTGCTCTTAAAAGATTAAGAATAAAAGACTGAAAGATCAGCAACTCAAAGGATAGAGAAGAAGATAGCATAGTTTAGGTCCTGGGAGTACTTCATCAGATTTGCTCATTTACTTAGAAACAAAGGATGCTCTGATCAAGTCTTTGAAGGCAATAGACATCCCACTGGCTGCGAGTGAAGTTGAAAATGAAGGAGGGGCAGGTGGTGGCGCCCTTGTCATAATGTGCAAGGACTTGGGTTCGAGCCCCTGGTCCCCACCTACTGGAGGGAAGCTTCACAAGTAGTGAAGCAGGGTTGCAGGTGTGTCGCTCACTCTCTCACTCTCCATATCCCCTTCCTTCTCAATTTCTTTCTGCCTCTATCTGAAAAAATACATAAATAAAATGAAGCATTGAAAATAATAATAAAGTGAAAAAAGAATGAAAGAAGAAAATGAAGGAGATAGTAGCTAGCTCACCTGGAGGATGGCTCTGTACCCTGTGGGACCAAGGTGCAAGCTCCCAGCACACCACATGAGAGTATGAGAAAACTGGGGGAAGCTCCAGTGTTTCAATCTCTCTCTCTCTGTCTCTGTCTCTCTTTCTCTCTCTCTCTCTCTCTTTCTTAAAAGGCTGACCCAGGGAAATGAAACCCCACCAACAGAGAGAGGGAGAGAGAAGGAGATGGAGAGGGAAAGGGAGAGGAAGGAAGAAAGGAAGGGAAGGGAAAATGAAAGAAGAAAAAAAAAGGGAGGGAGATAGGGAAGGAAGGAAGGAGGGAAGGAAGGAAGGAGGGAAGGAAGGAAGGAAAGAAGGAAGGAAGAAAAGAAGGAAATAAGGGGGAAGAAAATGAGATGAGATATAGCCCAGGAAATAGAGAAAATGGGAGTCTCTTAATCTTAATATAGGAAAGAAGGAAAGGCCACTGCCAAGAGTGTCCGTGAGAGCCCCTGAGCAGAGTCTGGCTGCACACCTAAGGCCAGTGGTGCGTGGAGAGTCTCAGATCAGAGGAGGACATGCCACTGGGAACCAAGGCCACTGCTGGCAGCTAAGAGAACTTGAAGAACGGGTCAAAGCCCAAGTCTCAGCTCAGTCACTCATATGTGTCTTTGCTGCCGGACGCCTTTTTGTTTTTACACCGTCTATTAATGATGACCCCAAAAGCACTTGGAAATTATTGCATCATGTTAAATGGCCTCTTTTTACTTTTTTATTTGCAATTAATAGTATGCCACAAGGTTGTAGGGTTACAACGTAGAGCTTCACACCACACCTGCCACCAGAGTTCTGTGTCCCCACCCTCCACGCCCCAAAGAGAACCACCAGAGTTCTCACGATTCCTAGAAACATTTTGCTTGATTCTGGTTTTATATTTCAAGTTCATGTGAGTCATCTCTCCAGATTCCACATATGAGTGAAACTATCTGGTGGCTGTCTTTCATCTCTTCACTCATTCTGCTACTCAGTCACGTACAGTTCCGTTCATTTGGTCCCGAAGGACGCAGTATCAGCTTTTCATAGCAGAGTAGATTTCCGTGGAATATATATCCATAACTTCTCTAGTCAGTCATCTGTTGTGAACAATGCAGCTATGAGGAGAGGGGTGCATGTGTCCCTTCTAACTAGTGTTTGAGCGTCCTTGGAATAAACACCTAAGAAAGAGAGGCATTGCTAGCCCACAAGGTAATTCCATGTTTATTTGTTTAAGGACTGTCCATACAGTCTTCCAAAGGGGCTGCCCTGGTCTGCACTCCCACCAGCAGGGAAACAGAGTCCCTTTTCTCCACAGCCTCGCCAACTCCTGTTACGTCCTGGTTTGCTGGTGTTGGCCATTCTCTCAGGTGTGAGGTAGGGTCTCAGTGTAGCTTTAATTTGCATTTGAGACAGGACCCAATAATTGATGTTTTCTTACTATAGATGTTTGGAATTTATTTAATCTTCTTTAAAAATACTTTTAAATATTTATTTATTGGATAGAGACAGAGAAACTGAGAGGGAAGGGGGAGATAAGGAGAGAGAAGCAGAGACACCTGCAGCCCTGCCTCACCACTCGTGAAGCTCCCCACCTGCAAGTGGGGACTGGGGGCTTGAACCCGGGTCCTTGTGCTCTCAACCAGGTGTGCCACCACTGGACCCATAAGATTCTTAATGATTTCACACTTTAATTCCGTTCTAACATCATGCATAGTGTTATAAATTTCCTTCTGAATTCTGCTAAGCTACTTCTACAAATTTTGATATACTCTATTTTCATTCTCTTCTATTCAAAATGCTTTCTAATTTTTTTTAATTTTTGCTTGGACTTTTAACTTAACTGGGATTGTTTTTCTTTATTGCAAATATCTGGATGTTACAGAGATCATCATGTTGATATCTAGTTTAGATCACCATGGTAAGATTCTACTTTGTATTTCATTTATTTTAAATATATGTAGACTTGTTATATGGTTTAAGTTTCAGTCTCTCCTGGAATGTTCAATGTACTCTTGCAAAGAATGTACATTTTGCTGTGCTTGAGTGGAGTGCTCCATAAATACTGTTCAGATCAAGTTGGTTGGTGGTATTAACTTTGTCCCACCCTCCCACCTTCCAAAGATAACCACCACAGCTCTCACAATGT